>NW_019392858.1:707335-711603 GCF_000648675.2 Cimex lectularius | reverse complement strand
ATTATTTTGTATAGATATAAGAAAAGTATGTTAGCCTTAAGTAACCACAGGTGTGGTTCATTGGAAATGTAAAATAATAACTTAGAATAAGTTAGTTTAAATTCTTATAATTGTCATTTTTTTTTCTTTCACGAGCTTCCGGGGAAGCTCTCTCTAAGGGGGGAGGAGTTATATACGAGTATAAACATTGGGTTAAATAAATAATGTGATGACAATGCTAGGATGCAGGTGTTGCTCCTAGAATTGTCATCAGCACTCTCTCCCACTCTAGAAATTTCATAAGGATTTTCATTTTAATAAACGTTAGTCTTAAGCCAGATTTCCCGAAAGCATATCGACGAGATTTGATTTAGATTCATAAAGTTCTGAATGTATATCAGTAACTTATTTGTAATTTCTTTGAATAAAAGTTTTTAAAAACACGTTCGTCCAAAGAAATTATTTAACTTATATATATATACTAATTATATACAGGTAATTACATAATTAGATTTGAATTAAGCTAATAATAAGGAATATACCAAAATGGAATAGTAATAATTACAACGGCTTTAAATTGGCATACCTTTTTTTCATTACTTTTACTTTTTTTACATTGTTTTACAAAAGTTACACCACTTTTGTTATTTAACCACTGAAGATGGTCTACATTAGACCGAACGTGTCAGATGGAGTAAATGCCTATTATGGAAAAGACAATTTATTACCCATCACCTAAAAGTTCATTTTGTAGAAACGAACAAACTTTTTATCTTTAACGTGTGTGATTGTAATCCAATTATTAAGTTAGATATTCGGCCTCATTTTATAGAGAACGGTTTTTTTTCATGTTAAAAATTGGTTCAATGACTGGCAGAAAAATATAACATGGAGAACACATAATACTCAACGATACATTTAATATTTGCACAAGCGTACAAAAGCGGGTTATTAGTTGTTGTACGGTTAGTTTTTGTTACATTAGTTTCAATGATGTTTTTTTTTGTTAATTTGCGTTTTGTGTTATGTAGTGTTTTTAGTGGGGCGAAGGCGGAAAACTTATAAACGCGCAAACTCACTGACAGGCGGTTCCTCACTGAAGATGGCGTAATACCGAAACACGTTTGAATATTCAACAAACCGGCATGTATAGTCGGACCAAATTACTACCGAGTGCCGGTTCATCCGGTGAGTTCATCGACTCGCATACCAACACCCATTAACTTAATTTTGAATTTGAATTCAGCAAAATCTATATTTTTCGAACATTGTTCTGATAAAACAGGACTGAAGAATTTTACGTTAGAAAAGATAATAGGTTACGTAATAGCCAATGCTGAATCGTCCAAGAAGCTCTTGTGCGTCAAAAGCACGGTCGATAGTTCCCAGAGAGTCTAAACCGCAGAAGAAAGAACATCGTAATCCGACTCGGAATCGGCCATACGCGATTGACACATAGACACTTGCTTTTAATCAAATGTCCGCGAATACGTTCCACTTATTTGGGGGTTGTGTTTTACTAAATTATTTGGCTCCAAACAGAGAGCGAGTATGAAGAATTTATGAGTCCCCTGTTCCGATTTTTGGAGGAAACTGTATTTTTTGTATTGTAGTCAATTTTCTTATTGTATATGTATAACAAGTTTGGCGATAAAGATAGCTTGTGTATAAGTATTTAAAGCTAGTTATTCAAAAACTGGGCGCCCATAGTTATGTAAGTTTGAGGCTTAAAGTTCGTGAATTCGAAGGGTACGCGAAACGTTGAAGTGTAGTAGATGGCCGAGGGAGGAAGTTGAATTAAGATTCATCTTCTTGGCTAGAGTCATCTGTTAACTGTTTCGTGATAATGTATTTATAAGCGTGAATGTGAGTGTGACAGTGTACTCAAGAGCGTGAATGACGTACCACATAGACCCTCCCATATGTAAATTGAATGCTATTTAAATAAGAAAGAATGTATTTAAGAATGTGGAAAAGACCTTGTCGAAAGTAAGCAGATGACGAAATGGAAGACATAAAGTTCTAATGTAAACCTTTTGTTTACAATAATTGATGCTCGATCACTCTGTCTTTTGGCTTGAGTCTGTTTTCTCGTCCTTCTGTTATTTTTATTTCAAGGTTTCAATTTACGCATGCTCTATGTTTTTGTTACCAATTGTTCCAGGCCAGTTCTAGCATTGATCTTTTGTCCATGTTTAATTGGTGGAATGGTTTCGCTTGACGTAATGGACAGTTAATAAATTCAGAACCGTAATTAAAACAATTGCGTTTTTATGGAGGTATTGTTCTAACGAATTCTAATTAAATCGTAACCAACGTTGAGCCTTTACTAGTTAAGAAGGAACTATTCAAATTGTCTTTTCTTCGGGAAATTATATAGATTCTGAGAGATCACTTAAAGCTAAACAGACAAAAAACCTATGTTACATGATTATAATATGTATGTAATGTTTTTTGTTTTTTAAATTATAAATATTTGGATTTCTCCTTATGGGAAAATCTATCTTGAGTTGTTTAACCATGTTTGAGCACTTCGATAACTCACGAGAGAGATATTTTTTTAAATACATTTAATATCAAGTATCTATATAAACTGTGGGCAGTTATTTTTTTAAATTAGTCTTTAGGAGCAGAATAGTTTGTGTAAACTAAAAATTGCATGTGTTTCGTTTAAGAATTTCTAAATCCACCTGTTTACAAGGTGGTATGGCCAAATTTCTATAGGTTTAAAACTCGCTCCGAGCAGGGGGGCAGAATCGAAGGGCAATCGATCATCGATGAAGTGCTCTTGAATATTAACTTATGCCGGTTACATGTGCAATGAATAAATACCGATGCTTTGATAGCGAAAAAGTATGATTGTATGATTATGCCAAAGCTTAAAATGAATATTGTTCGATGTCTTGAATTATATACCAAATCCGAACCCAGCCACCGGTTGGCCATGCGCAGTGTTCATCTGTTTTATCTGGGCCTCAGTCCGTTTGACGTCTTCTTTCTGTTTACTCTCTCCCTTTCTATTTTATTTTCGGGAATTTAAAAGAAGTATGTTCCATCCTACTTAGCGACCTTAATTGGTTTATAATCGTTAGTGCTTTATTAAGTTTTATCCTCTGTGCAAAATTGTCAATGTCTTATCTTATGTTAACGATGTCGTTAATTTAGTTTATACTGGTGTTTTTCTGTATTGTAGAACTTACGAAGGAGTACATAAAGTTGATTCTCTTGTCATAACGTCATGGACTTTTGTTCTCTCTAATCTTATCTTGTTTAGTTTGATAAAAATTGATCTTGACTGGCCACCCTTTTAATTTGCCGCATTGCTGTGTTCGAACGCGTACCTTTTTTCAAGTTTGTTGAAAATAATTCTCAGAGTGTAAGTTTAAAACCGGTCGGCTTTTTTTCCATATTCATCTGTTGATAACACGTGCCTACCGTTTTTCCGTTTTCGCGATGCCCTGGTTCGAACGGCTTTTAAAAGGCCAAGTAAGATGTCGCGATACCTCGTATGAACTGACGCACATTTGACATACATGACATTGCGTTTTTTTTTGTTTTAAACTAGCATTGTAAATTTAATTTTAATTTTATCCTTATCTGAGAGTATAAACTGAAACGAGATAATCTGTTGGCCAAAGATCCGGTTTGTTTATTATCTGATTGACCATTTTCATCTGCCTCCCTCCCAAATAAACATTCCAGCCTATCTATTTATCTCTGTATAACTATAATGATTATTTCAACCGAAATATGAAGCTTCAGTTGTTTGTGTTTGAAACTGGTGAAAAATGGAGGCGAGCTTTTTTGAGGTAAGTTTTTTTCTAAGTCCTATTTTAAGAAAAATGATTAGAGAAGCCTTTCATGTCCTTGCATTCAACGGTTTGATATTTGTCGTTTTAAATATATATAAAACACAATTTATTATATTACACTTAAATATTGGTTTTCGTGAAACGTTATAAGAACACGACTATTATTGAGATTTAGGACATGAAATAGGGCGTAGGCAGAGTCTGGGGTTCGGTTCACATTTCGGTTAAAGATTTTGATCTCAACCACTACACAATATTTCCCTACAAACAAGTTAAATATTGTAAATTTTATTGGGTGGTAATTATTGGGTTGTCCGGAAAATAATGCAGGATTTTACGTTTTCATTAAAAAAAATCTATATAAAATATTCTGTTTACGTTTACAGGATTACTCATTTGTATGAATGTCAACACTTATTAATCCTCTTCCAAATGATATTGTTTGTTTACCTCTGTAGCATTCCGCTACTTGGAAAT